>NW_019103346.1:0-1482 GCF_001856785.1 Myzus persicae
ACAATTATATAGGTGGCGCCTATATATTATAAGTTATAACCTATTATAATTTTTTTGCGAACAATTATTCTATCGTCTGTACATTGATAGTAGTCTGACAGGCCTAAACCTTAGCCTACAGCTAATCCTGCATTGTATTTTTGGAGTAATGAAATCATTCGATTATCTTCATAACGACCAAACTCAAATAATTAATTCTAAAATACTTTATACGTAAATAATATAAGTAAGTCATAATTAAATTGCAGTAATTTAATTAAATATTAATATACCTTATATACCTTCACTTAATATTTGATTTTAGTGTTCGCCTTGTTTCAAAATAATGTGATTTAATTACAGACGAAATATTGTTTTTGAACTTCATAAGAATATAGTTGTTGTCAGAGTTTATTTCTATACGGATTGTACGTTTGTACGTAATCGAATATCTTCAAACTATCTGTGGATACAAATTACAGGAACGGTATCCAGTCATTTAAAACTTAAACTAAGTTATAAAAAGAAGAGTGCATCATATCTCAGTCATCAAGGAACAATAATGTACGATCGATGTATATTTTTATGTTATATAATTGTATATTTCCGTCTTAAATATAATAAATGTAAATTAATAACGGTTAAACGGTGTATAGGTACGATAAATATAATAATAATAATGCATACTTAGAACTTTACAACTTTGCAATTGGAACATACTTTTTTTGTTTTATGTATGTATCTGAAACGTTAACAATGATATTGTAATATTATCTGCTAAAATCCGAAAGAGTTTGGAGAAAAGTTTTTATTTTCATGCCCCGGGTAACATCAATATTATACTACATTATTCGAATTCTTAAGATATTGTATTCCGGTGGGAAAAAAATATATATTGAATTAAAAAGTTTTGAAAATCGAATTGAGCAGTTTGACTCACGCATTCCGGCGACAGACGTCGCAATAATAATATCACATACGTGTGGGCCTATGAAATATTGGCAAAAAAATAACAACCGTTGTAATAATAATAATAAAATATGCTATTACGTATAATATATTACAGTGTTATATTATGTTTATTTGTGCATTTTTAATTCGCGCAGGCGGCGGTTATATTATATTTATTTTTTGGTGTCGTAACGTACTTGTAGCTCTATAATATGCACTGTTGGGCGAGGGACACACACAAATGCACTCGTGTGCCGTGCCTATAAAGTAGAGCTCACAGACACAGACAAATCCATTAAGCGACCACGCGAGTGTGTGTGCGTATTTGTGTGCGAGTGTGTGCACCGCGTATTTGTACATTTCGACGTATAAACACATACCTACCTACCTAATAATATTAAAAACGTAGGTACGCCAAAATAAATAATATGACACAATAACGCGCGCGAGCCGTGTTAGCAATTACCTAGTGAATTACGAATAACAATCTGATTACTGATTGGTGGTGTGTTTTACGCTCGGTTTCGTCTGACAGTCATTATTATCACTCAA
>NW_019103347.1:0-1482 GCF_001856785.1 Myzus persicae
TTTATATAATACATTTTTATTCACTGTTTTTTTTTTTTTGTTAAAGTCACTCAAGAAGACTGAAAAATATATATTGTATTTAGCCTTAAAAATTGTTATGTTATGTATAAATCTTTAAAAATAAATTCACTCAAAAGACTGAAAATTTATTATACCTTCTAATTTTAAGTTTTATTTGTATAATATTATAGCTGACCCATTGCACTTTAATGCCTGTTAAAAATGCAAACTCTATATTCTGATATTATAGTATGCTATACTAAACTCTATATTTTCAATACAGTTTTAAAAATAAACAATATACTTATTGTTTGCAAAATTAATTTCAGTATATCATATAAGTAGGAAGGCATATTTTAATTTGACAATTTCACATCTTTTTAGCAGTGGGATCAAATTTACATAAGTTATATGTTGCAGAAATAAAATATTTAACTCAGACCCTCTCCTCCATCCCTTCTGGTTTATTTACTGTATAATTAATAATAAATAATTGAAAAATGTGTTCCTCCCATAAGTGCCACCACTAAAAGTTTATATTTTTTCCATAATAATTGATTATTAATTAATTATATAATATATAGGATTGTACTGATTCGTAGCTAGTGAATCAGTGAGTTAGACAGGACATGTTCAATCTTAAATTATATTATAGCCATCCTGGAGCTTATGATGTGTAAGTGTAATTGCACATCGGCCCCCAAGGCCCCAAATTGATGTGTTAAAATTAATTATAAAGTTGTGGCTGAAGAAAATTAAATTAAAATTAAGAGTAAAAAACAAATGTGTTCATATAATTTATTAAATATTTATAATTTATTGTAAACAAATTAAACTCAAATGATTCAAAAAATGTTTGCGCAATTCAAGATCGTCTCAGTGACATTTCCATACTGATCATAGAGTGGAGAAGAACTTCCGAGATAGTTGTAGAGAGTCATTGACAACTTTTCAAACGCAAAAGCGAAGAAAAAACAATTTTGTTAGATAATTTACAAATGTGTTGAAATTATACTATAATACTATTTTTATAACAATATATTGTACACTTAAATATTTTTGTTTAGATACCTTAATATAATAATTTATTTACATTTTGTATATTTAGGCCCCTAATTAACATTTGCACATCAGCCCTATAATGTGTAGTTGCAGCACTGGGTGACTGCTCAGTGCTTGACATATTTTACGTATTATATTATATAGTGTAAATAGCAAAATAGTATACATGAAGTCATAAACAGAATTACTGGCACCCAAAAAGAGTTTATCCCAGTGGTTTAAAAATGGTTCGGCGCCACTGTGTTTGGGTGTTTTATAAATGTTCATTTATAAGATAATTACTTAGTCTAATAGTAAATTACTAAATTTAACTACTACTAAAAGTAAAAATAAAAATAATAAGGTTTGTTTAATCAAATTAAATTGTATTTTCAAGCAGTTTATCAAATAATATTTTTAACTCAATATATAAATTTACAG
>NW_019103348.1:0-1481 GCF_001856785.1 Myzus persicae
TCGACCGGGTAACTAACGTCCCTCTTCCGCGCGTAGACGCACTGGACGAGTGCGTTGTACAATATCACAATATTTATCAGATAAGATTACCACAGAACGTTGCTTGTATCATTTTCTCATTGACGATAAAAATAAAAAATCATCAGCATTTAAAAAAAAATTATGTCAGTGTTTTTCTTATTTTTTTTTAAAGTAGTTTTTTTTTATAAGATGCACTACTTTTAAATATTTTTTCTTTAAATAGATAGTAAGTGAGTTGCGATCATTTTGTTAACTGTATACATTTTTCAATACTGTTTCATTTTTTTTTTTTACTATTTTTTTTCACTAATCTTAATTTAATAATTTATTATTTACACTTAACTTATAATAGTCGATAGAATTCTTTGTTTCGTTTTTAAAATATTAGAGTGGAATGTGATATAACTATACTTTTCTTGTAACATAGGCATCTGGATAGAATGAACAATTAATTACACATTTCAGTGTTTATTATTTTTATTGAAAAATAAAAATATTTCAATAAATTATAAAATAAAATATAAATCTTTCACATTAGATACGGGTATTTCCTATATAAGAACAATTAAATGTAGATATTTTTCTGGTTGACTTACCTTTGTATTTAAAATTAAAATATTTACAATTTTTACCTAACCAAGGTACCCACCCTGTAGGCTGTAGATACTTATACACAATTTATACGCCTGTTTTCAAAATTAATGATGTAGTACATGTTATATGGAGGAACTTTTACTATAAGTACTATAGAAATAAAAAACGCTTTAAAATAAATAAAAAAACTCACAAATCTGTGACATTTCCCTCAGATTCTAAAAATAACTCGTTTATACAAGAAAACATACTAAATTCATCATGTCAAAAAATATAATAAAAACCACATTTAGTGTTGATTAAATTTTGAAACTCTATATAACAATAAGATTAGGATCCCGCAAACATTTTCATTAAAAACGTTTACGGAAACAAAAACAAAAATCATAATTGTATTAAATGTCTTCAAACGTGAATAACAGAATGCAATACAGATTACAGTGGTACGGGTCGAGATCAATTTCGGAGATGATACAAAGACAGTTATCCGCATAAACGGTCTAGTTAATTAACTATACGATTTATACTCATATTTTTAGAGCTGGTTATCACACCCAATTTATCTGGCAATTTATAATATGTAGGTAATACATTCATATATCACCAAACATTTTGAGTTAACTACGAAGACACGTCGGTGGCATAGTCTTCCGACTTTCAAAAAGTAATCGTAGAAAAATATGTGTAAAATAAAATTGAAAGATAACAAAGCTATAGTGAATGTTAGAAGAAAACAGTTTAATATGGCACATGTTTTTGGTTTGGTTAAAATCAGGGCTTGCAAACGTTATAATAACGTTATGATTATAACGTTATATTTGATAAAAAACGATTGAAATTTGTAAACGTAATTATAACGGAAAACG
>NW_019103349.1:0-1480 GCF_001856785.1 Myzus persicae
CCCTCAAGCCACAGTTGACGTCCGCTGGGCGGGAACTCGGACGATTATTTCCATTGAGAAACACCATAATAACTAACAGTGTATAATATATTAAAAAGAGTTTCAGATAGTTTTTTTTTTAATTTTGCTCAATGAGAAATTCAACTTCATTAGTCTTGTGTGAAGAATATGGCTCCGGGTTTAATGTGTGCGTTGTATATGAAGAGGTATAATAATATAAACATCAAGTGATGAGTATACACGTCAAGTCTTGTCTATAACACCGACCATTAAGGACTGATGACAAACTACCTCTTGGCGCTATGTACATTGTACGTTCTAGCTTATCGTTTTTTTCTTCTTCCATAAATTGATGACTTTCTACTTTTTCGTTCAATTTTCGTCGCTACTTAACGCCACATATCATGCGTAATTTTCTTCATAGCTTCTAAAGCGCGATATTTTTGTTATTATTATTTTAAAAAATCACGATGGATGTGGTTTTTTTCAAGTGAGTAACTCAATTCAAGGATTATATATTATATAATTAAATACATAATGTATATAAGTTGTCTTGTTATTATCATACATGTATACTATATATAGAGATATTCATAATTTTTCAAATTTATGGTTGCATAATTTATTAGTTTATTTTAAAATTATTGAATGTATAAAGATTATTATATAAATATTAAATACATAAAGGTGCCTACCAGTTAAGTTTAAAAAAAAATAGTTCTAAATTTCTAATCGTATAGGTATATGACTGTAATGAGAATAATGATTTTTACTTATTGTATTATCTGTAAAATAACTCAAATTCTAGGTAAAAAATTAAAAGTAAAGGGACCTATCTTGCATTGAATAATCATAAGGTCTAATAATATTGGTTTTTCTTTAAATATCTATGATAATGACATGTATAGCCAGTACTCAGTATATAACCGTCATATTATAACAATTATAAATATTTATGTACATAGTATTTTTTTTATTTTTTTTATATCATTTATTATTAAAATACACATTCTGTATAACACAATAAATGTATGTGATGGAGGTGACATGGCTTTCAGTACATAATATAACATGGGGACTGGAGGTATATTTTATTATGAAATATTCAAGATTTTCAAGAAGAAAAATTCGATAAATTCTTTCTTGAAAATCTTGATTGTGATATTAACTTACCAATTTTTTTAAATTATCGGAAAAAAAAAAATAAAGAAAACTATACTTTTCACATAGTCAGTTATTGATAAAATCGATTTTGGTTCTTTGTGTAACTATGAAAAACTGTATAGTCACATGAAGTTTTCACTGCATGCTTATATTAGAATTTTCTATACCTATATACATGATAACATTTTTGAAATATTTTGACTAGTTTTGAGCTATAAATAGAAGTATGCAATTTTTGATTTTTGGTTCCAAGCGAGACGATGAATGTGTACAAATATACACTTATATAATACAACTACGTGCCGAACAATCACCT
>NW_019103350.1:0-1479 GCF_001856785.1 Myzus persicae
GGACTAAATTTTCGTACGGGCAAACACAACATATTATATACATATTAAGTTATCCCGTTTCACGTGGGCGCGTTTTCAGTTTTCATTGTTTAAGTTCATACGCACCATCGCCGGTTTGGCGCGTTTGAACTTAACCAATAATGTAATTCGAAACGCGATGATAGGTACGCGTCTATGTAAAACGGGCCTACATTTATTCATTTTTCAATAAAGGGCATCAGCAATTTTGATACGGGCACCCGCCCTGGCCTTACGCTAGAATAACCGCGTAACTGCAGTTAAATTCATATACCTTTTTTTAATTATTAAATTATTTACACTTTTTGCAGGTTAACCTCAACTTAAACTACTGTGAACATATACCTATATCATACTATACCTACTCATCGACATTCGACTACATATATATAGTTAACATATGCTAAACAAACTACAAGGTACATGCTATGTACATTTTGTTCATTATTTAGACTTATAAATTTAATTTTAATTTATTCTTTTATACCATATCATCAATTACATAGATTACATTTTATATTACTTAAATTATATTTATTTTATAATTTTCCTGTAAATAATACTCTAAAACTTTTAGTATATAAGTACCTACCTAACATCAATATTATTTTTGGAAAGATCTTACTACAGTTAATTCCACATTAATAAATAATGTCTCGCCAAATTCACAATAGTCGGTCAACTAAACGCCGTAGATTTTTAGAAGAAATTGAAATAATTGATGTTTATAGAACTAGTATACACCCTACTTTATCTAGAAATGATACAGCTGTACTGCATAACCAAAGCATTGCTAGTAATAATATTGTCATTGGTAATGAAAGTCAAGAATCAAATTTAATTTCAGATGAATTAAATTTTCCTTCATTCACACAATGTGTTGAAGATAATAATATAATATCTAATACCGTTTCTGATAGTGATACTGATGAGGAGTCAAACCATTTTAGTTTTTTTAATAATGATGAAGATTTAATAATTAAATTAATTACCAAATGGGCAGTTACATACAATATTACAAACAGTGCTTTGTCTGCATTGTTAAAGTCTTTAAAATCACATAAATGTTTTAGTAATATTCCTGTAGATGCTAGAACTGTACTAAAAGTTAATCCTAATCGTCCAATGGATATTCAATCTGTTCCCCCAGGAAGTTATCATCATTTTGGTATCGCTAAAGGAATAAAATATTTGAGTAATTATGTGCAGTTCAATGATGAATCGATTAAAATACTTATTGGTATTGATGGGTTACCTCTTACAAAGAGTTCTTGTAGTACATTTTGGCCTATTCTTGGATGTGTACAGTTGTTAAATTCTCATTATATTTTTCTAATTGGTCTGTATTGGGGTTATGATAAACCTTTAGAAAGCAATTTATTCCTTAAAAATTTCATAAATGAACTCAAAGAATTGTCTACTACTGGTATATCTACAAATGTTGGTCAAAAACGCATACAA
>NW_019103351.1:0-1478 GCF_001856785.1 Myzus persicae
GTGTAAGACAGAGACAACATATGCGTGCTCGAAGTCTTCTTTAAAGTTGTCGTTTCCGTCTTACAAACACACTAAATGCAAATTGGACATATAATGTGATAATCAGCTTATAAATTATTAGTTAAGAGTAAATTAAAGTTACTTTAGCAATAATCAACGTAGAGCCGAACCTATTTAAGTTATAGAATTTAAATTTTGAGAATGAATAAATATTATAATGTCAAATTCCACTGAGAAAAGATTTTTCAAAATTTTGATTTTAAAGGGTTGAAATCGGTAAAAATAAATTGTTTAAGTACAAATTGAACATCTATATAGGTACATGTTTTACAGCACGGTGACCTGTAGGTTTCCATAGCGACATGCAACCATAGCTTTTTGTCCGATAAAATGTTTATAGTGAGTTTTTTGATACCTAAGTGTTTGTTCAACAAGATGAGGTTAGGCGCAATCACGCTTAACATTTTAAACAAACTTAAGCCCCCCTCGGGCCGTCGTGCCATACAATATGTGTATAGGCTTACAATTTGCAAGTTTATTTTAATTAGTAACTAATTTTTCCCGCAACTTTCTTGACTTGGTATTTTTTTAAATTTTTCGGTTGCCATTGGTGATTCGGGCAGATCAGGTTTAAGAATGCATCAAATCGAATTTTAGTACATTGCCTAACAAGGAGGCTGTCGGCTGAGTTACAGTATAGCCGCTCAATGCTCATCGACATGTACCCAATCAAAAAATTAATAAAATTAAACATATTATTCATATAGAGTGTGCACCTATAGCGGGATCCGCAATGAACTGCACCGCAAGTAGATGTGCAAGGGATCAGCTAGAAAAGATATAATAATGATATAATATATCTTTGTTTCGACACGACACTACGACAATTAATTTGTCTACTGACGATCGTACGTAGGTGCGCCGGCTGCAACCGCTATATTTATGACGTAGGAATATTATAAACTACAAATTAACATAACATTTTTATTAAGTTAAGAGTTGTATGGAAAACACCGAATAGCTCAATTATACAAATTGCGTTATCGAAAATAATAATACTTTTCTTATCGATGTGCGATAAACTTGTTAAACTATACAAATTATAATTAAAACTCGAGAATCATTAGAATCATTTGTAAATATCATTTTTTTTTTGTAAGGATTTTTCAAAATTAGACCTCTAATTGGGTAATAGGGGGGTTTTTTAAATAGCTATAAAATACACGGGCAACGCCGTGAGGGGACAGCTAGTACAATATAAAAGTTATTGTCTAAGGCCGAGGTCGACAATCAAGTTGCCAAGGGAGTTCGGATAATTTGAAGAAAAAAAATTCGAGTCAATAAAACTTTTGTTTCAAGTTTTTGCTTAGTCACATATTCTGGGTCTACTTCTCGAGAACTAGTGAAAAAAAATTACTATTAAATTACCATTTGATTGACATTCACTTTTGTTTCTTATCTACTCCCCCCGATCTAGG
>NW_019103352.1:0-1414 GCF_001856785.1 Myzus persicae
TTCCCATTTTTATTTTTAAATTTCAAATCTATTAAATTTTTAATATTTTTCTTTTTATTTGGATTCTTAAAATTCATTTGCCCTTGGGCGCCCATAAACCCCTTCCCATTTATATTTTTAAATTTATATGGTATCATGTTTTTATATAATTATTTTATTTTGATTCTTACAAATCATTTGCATGCGGGCGCCAATGCCCCCCTTCTCATTTTTATTTTAATATTTATATTCTATAATATTTTTTTTGTAATTTTTTTTGTTCTTATTTTTACAATTCATTTGCCTGCGGGCGCCAATGCCTCCCTTCAAATTTTTATTTTAAATTTCAATTCTATTAATTTTTTAATATTTTTTTTTATTTTGATTCTTAAAATTTATTTGCCTGGGGGCGCCCATTCCTCCCTTCCCATTTTTATTTTTAAATTTATATTCCATCATATTTTTTTATAATTTTTTTTATTTTGATTCTTAAAATTCAATTGCCTGCGGGCGCCAATGCCCCCCTTCCCATTTTAATTTTTAAATTTAAATTTTATTAAATTTTTAATATTTTTTTTTATTTTGACTCTTAAAATTCATTTGCCTGCGGGCACCTAATTCTTCTTATTATATAAAATGCAAAATAAATGTTTATGGGGCTCGTTGGCAAATAATAAATAAAATTATTATTACATCCTAATTCTGTTATCTATTTGTGTTAAGACTGCTATAACCTCAAAATATTTTCTTACTTATTACCGTATGATATTAAGCACAAAAGACAGAAACCTCATTATAGTTGTCCGAAAAATGGTAAGATATTTTTATTGCTAACCTTCCACATGTACACCAACGTTACCAAATAAAGTATCTCTAATTTTAATATATTTTTAATAAAGTAATTTGAAATATGCTTAATTTTTCAGCATCAGCCATAGTGCACTTCACACAACAACTTACTACAAGCTCTTCATTGAAGACAATAAACATAAGCTATGTTCTCATGGAACATAAAATCAAGGACAATTATGGATATATGTACTTTAAAAGTATAACAACTAAAAGAAAAATGTAAATTAAGTTGGAATACTTAGGTAATACATTTGTTTGAAGAAATTTAAGTTTTATTTAATTGTATTGTTCACAGTTATATGAGTTGCAAGGAATATAAGAGTGGATGTCCAGCAACAGGATCAATATCGGTAAATTTGAATGACAATGCTTTTTTCATCAAGAAGAAACATGATCATAGAGTAAGGAGAGATGACACACCCATGAGGGAATTACGGAACATTCTTGCAGAACAGTGTGTAGCTCATAGTCCTACAACTTATTCAGCTAAAGCATTATACATGCAAGCAATTAAAAAGTAATGTTTAATACAATAATTATTTTGATAAATTTCAACAGTAATTACTATTATTATTATAAATTA
>NW_019103353.1:0-1477 GCF_001856785.1 Myzus persicae
TTTTTTTTTTTTTACATTACACAGTTAGGGTGACGCGATGTTTGATTCTAGTGCCTAAAGGTGACATGAATCAAAAAAGGTTGAGAACTACTGATTTCATGGTCTATGGATCATACATTTTGTGTTTAAATACAGAGTATTGAACTATCTTTTAAAAATATATTGAATCTTATACAAATGTTGTATTAATCATGGTAACATAATATATTATGTACTCCAGTATTGGGGACTTTTGGTCATAAAACGTTTTGCTGAGATGGTGGTCAGAAATAGACAATACATACATAAAGATCAATGACAGGATGAAATGTGATCGGTATGTGAGGGTTTTGAAAACGTCTTTTATAATGACATAAATCCTGTACGCGTGTTGGAATGGAATATTGAAGGATGGAAAAATGACTACTTGTCCGTGGGTTATAATGGCAGGGAAGTAAGCGCATCGCGGAGATATCTTCTACACTTGTTGTAAAATTTATCACTCGAACAACAGATCTGAATTTCACTGAAAAACATGATTACCCATTTTTGATGGATGGATTATATTATTGCAGTTGTATACGTTTATATATTATATCACGTCTAATAATATGCGTATATGGAAAAAGAAAAATGTATAGAGGAATATGCGGAATGAAGTTGTATAAAACATAAATGCATACGGCATCGTAAAAATATATTGGAAGAACAAATTTGTCTCTAATGCAATCTGGTTTTATGGCTTTTATTTTATTGTACAAAAAATCATTCGAATATACTCAGTCTAATCGCAGTGTCAGCACTTGAACTTAACTTCATTTTATATAAGTAGGTATACTAAAAATGAATGAGTATGTACTATTATAAATATGGTAAACACACAATAGCTTATTTTCGTGGAATGGTAGTATATTTTTTTATCTTTTCTACGACCTATAATAATGTAGAAGATTGTGATTACTTCTGATTAGTACGTCACAGTGCAATGATAAGTTAATTTTCCATTTAATTTGACAGACTTTTAAAAAATACCTACAATATTGCTGTATACCCTTATGGCTTATATCTGTTTCTGCCGAATTGATTTTACTTCGTATGATCTTATATTCTCATTGCAATATGTCATTTTTAGACCTCATTCTTATACCTAAATTTGTGATGTGTATTTTTTTGTAAAATAACTATTAAAAATAATAACAAACACTATATAGTAAGTTCATGAATAAATTATTTTATCAGCTAACTAAAAAATGTTTTAGGTTTTCATATATTGTTTTGCTTTTGTAAGCACTTTTGCACTGTTTATTTTAAATAAAATATTACGTAATCATGATTAATTTTAAATAATTAATTTAGGTATGTTCATTATTTTATATTTTAATTACTTTGATGTACTTTTTAAAATTTTTAATTACATAAAATATTTTACTGGTTTTTGGTGAACAATATAGATTATTTCTACATTACAAATAATATGTTTATCATTCTACTCCACATT
>NW_019103354.1:0-38558 GCF_001856785.1 Myzus persicae
TAAAATATTGTTTGTACATTGTTTATACAAACAAATTTAGGCTTCTAACATAATTAAAAGAGCTTTAAGATTACAAAATTATATAAGAAGTTAGTCCCTAAAAAATAAAATAAATGTGTATATTGTATAATAATTAATAAATTAACATATACAGTCATTTGCCGTATGGGGCCCCGCGAAATTCTGCACCGGGCCCCAAAAACCATCGGGCCGGCACTGCATCCCACCACTCGGTGCATCCACATCTTATAAAACGGTAGCCGGTAGGTAAACCTAAATAAAAGATATTTATACTTTAAATGTATGGAATTTAAGACGACCTATATGATCATATTTATTACCTGTAGAAATAAATACATAATACAAGACATAACCAAAGGGGGAGGGGGATAACGTCCATATAGTAACAGACTCAAAATTACTATCACTATAAGTTGTTGTTAATCATACATAAAATATAGATTGCTGAGATGTTAGAAGCCATAAGATATTCAGTGGGAAGTTTCTACGATTAAAATATTTTTTCAACTACAACAAAATAACAAAAATTGTTCTTTACGATTATTTTAAGTGGTTTTTTTTATTACATTTTTGTCAAAATTCATCTTACAAACTTCAAATTCTCACTGGCAGCTAATGTGGATTTGCACAAACTCATGTAGAATTTATCATAACAATTTCAAACCTTTTTACTGAGATTTTTTTATTCAAAATTCATTAAAAAAAAGGTGGGTCATAGTCTGCTCTGCTGTACAGTAGGTATTGAGTGAGTTTCTGCAATGGATGTGTTAAATTTGAACTCAATTATTTATCATAGCATACGAAAAACGATTCTGAGCGGAGATGGTCCGTCAGCCTAATCAAGCATATTTCACAAATCCATGATATGTTTTTTGATTTAAGTAGCTTATTATTTTATTATTAGTATTGCGATAGGTTGGTTTAATTTGTGTCGCAAACATAGTATTTATTATATTAATTAATATTAAATTATTATTGAAATGTATATTTTTTTCATATTATAATATTGAATATTTTTTTAGATTTTTGGGTCAATAGCACCTTACCGTTGAACAGGTGAATACTGAATAGGTTAAAACGGTATAAATAAATAATAGCCCAAAATAAATATAAATATTTTGAAAATCTTATTGCGGTTTTTATAATTAAAATAATAATATAGGTACGTAAAAGTTGTAAGTCTCCACGAATAAGGTTTTTGAAATTCAACAGAATAACTACCTAACACAGTTATTCTTAGTTCATTTATCTATATTTCGTCAAAATTATAACTTGAAATGAATATTGAAAAAAATTGCGTTAGTATATTTTTAGATTTTTTGGTTGTGATAAAAACTCCTTATGAGATAGATACCTGATTTTGAATTTTCATTCCTTGGCTATAAAAATGTAATATTTTATGCGTTTTTTAACAAAATTTGATCTTTAATTGCTTATAAAAAATGAATGGGACTTTCCGGAAAACTTTTTTAAGTTAAAAGTACAAAGCTTTACGAGGAATATTGGAAACCATTTACAAAATTAAATATAAATCAAAATAATTTCATGATTTATAATAATTTTAGTTACTATTATAGATAGACCACACTTGAAGTTGAAGATCTAACCATTTTTCTACTGTAAAGTGTTTTCAGACACATAAAAAAAGCACACACATCACATCGCATTGTAAGACCAATAAATTTAACTCTCCACTCAGAGTCTAAAAAATTCGTATGAAACCAATAACTTGCTAGCTCTACTGTCTACGCATAAAAGAAAATGTTCACCGAAATATTACAACTATTGAAACAATTAAGTGCATATAATTTGAGTACAGTATTACACATATTATCATCTATTTAAATAATATTTCACGATGAAAACACACCAAGTTTCAGTAACTTTGAAAAATAATCACAAATCGCATTAGTTATGCACGCTGTACCGTTGAAATATTATTATGTTAACTCGAGTTCTGACACACTGCGCTGGTCGGAAAATGCGTATAATATATGTATGTGTGTGTGTCGTAAATATATTATAAACCTATATATATATATGTATGTATATATTATACAACGCGCGCGGTTATAAAACGATATTAAAGTTTTTAATCAAACAGTTTCGTGTTAAATCAATTATGATATATTATGCATGTAGATATTTTACGCTCGTACACTGCAGCGGTGGTGTGTTTATATACACAGGGGAAAAAATGATGATAATAATAATAATAATAATAGTAATAATATTAATAAAACGAAACTCGACGTTTGTTTTGGTTTTCGCGCACACCCACGCACATTTTATACTCATGGTATACGTATATAATACGCGCGAGTTTAAATATACGGGGTGTGTGTGTTGTTTACAAGAAGAAGGGGGTGGATTGTTAAAATACAATATAAAAGCTCGTCGACCCTATCCCCTTAATTTTACCACATGGGTGCGTCGTCGTGTCGTTGCAGACAATTGAATATTTCCGCGAGCGATTGTTGTTATTATTATTATTTTTTTTGTCCTCCGCACGACAGACGCGGACAGACAAACCGCACAGGATCTCCGATGATCCGAGTCGCGCATATTCATTAAAATATTGTAATTATCATAATATCGCGGGTCTGGACTTTAGGAGTCTGGAGGCGGCGATACGTACATATAAACGACCGGAGAGCAGCTCACCGCTTTATTGAATTCAAAGTTTGCATTTTAAATTTACAACCTCGGTGGTGCGTCCCCGCTGCTGAATGTGCTACCCCGCACCAGGCGGACAACAATAACGCGCGCATAATAATAATTATAATAATAATATTGTCATCATCGTCGTCGTCGTCGTCGTCGTCATATTATTATTATGACCATCATCATTGTTACAGTATTAAAGGTATATATAGCTGTGCGGCGATGCGACTTGCGGCGAGCGTTTCAGCGGCACGGCGCGGCGCGGAGTCGGCATCACAGGAAATGTTCGATCCGCCACGCTACGGTACGCGCGTATCACAATAACACAGTAATAATAATAATAATAATAATAATGTCACTGGCGTCTTTTATACACACACACACACACACACACACACACAAGTACGCACAGAGTATTATATACATATTATTGTTGTTGTTGTACATTATAATAATATCTGTGTGTCTGCGTGTTCAGCGCAATTACGCGCGCGCACACACAGCACACGCTGCGCGCGTCACCGGCGATTATATTGTTATTATATTATTGCTCTTATATTGTATTCATAATAATATATATTATATTATATTATATTATGTGTGTGTGTGTGTGTGTGTGTGTTTGTGTATAAATGGAAATTATTATCGTATATACATGTTCATGTAATTGTCGTAATTATTATTGCCCAGCGCACCGTCAACGACAAACGCTCGCCTGCATAATATGTATAATAATAAGAATAGAAAGGTAACCCATTATAATCGTATGTGCAAGCGCGCAATTTACTGGACGCGAATACAATAATTGCGCAAATAGGAATATAATATAATTGTACAATATTATATATGATAATAATTCCAAATTTACTCGGGTAATATAATATTATATATCACGATAACTCGACGCATATCCTTCACGCGATATGCACACCGTGCTTTTAGCCCGAGGTACTTATTGCATATATATACATATAATATGCAATAGGTTTATACTGTTGGTCGAACTGAATTGTGGTGCACTGTGCATGCCTTCTACGACCAGGTCCAGTAAGGTCTTGGTCCACGTTTTCGTCTTTTTAACGTTTGTGTCCAGTATACCTTTTTTTATATGCGGTCCAACAGATATTTTAAAACGTTCATTATCCCTTAAAATTTGTTCAATTTTGAAGCACCTATGAAAGGTATACATTCCTAAAATAATATTGTATTCGTTGAAATTCCTATATACCTATAGAAGAACAGATGAATTAGCCGCTAATTATTAGCGAATGCAACATATGCCTAAGTAATGTAGTAATGCGTAGAATGCATATTATACTTTTTTCATAAAGGACAAAATATGCGGTACAGGCTACTAAAAAGTAGATATTTTAAAGGTTAAATAACTGATGTTTTTAAACATAAAAATTTTCGTTCTTTGAATATATCGTATTATTTAATGAAATAAATAAATATAAATTAAGTTTTGAGTTATAAATAATAAACTCCAGCTATTTTCTGCTAAGGATCAGATAAAAACAGGTGCTTGCGATTGGAGCAAGTGCAGTACGAGGATTTCTTTTTCTGCGATTTGTTAACCCCATTCCCGTAGTCTGAGCTCTTTTATAACCTCGACCAGTCCGAGCTGAAAAGATATTTATTATTTTCCCATTCGGTCCTGTCCGAGCACAAATAGTAAATAATTTTATTTCTTATATCGTCCGGTCTTGTCCTAAAATAATAGAGCCGGACCGGACTTCTACTACACACACACACACACACACACACACACACACACACACACACCCATTATGTGTGCTACCACGGAGTACCAGTAATAATAATAATATTATTATTATATATATGATATAAGTAGGCTTAAGCGTATATATATATATAATATGTATTGCTATTGCTCCGTTGTATATCCGGTCGTCGTTTCAGTTAATATATTATTATTATTATATGCATAATATAGTACGGACGGAAATCCAATTGAATCCCAGGAGTGAAGGGGGGTATGACGTTTTAAGTACACCAAACAAACCGCGAGGGGCTTTGAGACCTCCCCCTCACTCACCGGGTTACATGTCAATATTACAATAATTTAAAAACTGTACACCACTCTAATCGCCACCGCAATGATACGCGTGGCGAGATATATAATAATATAAATAATAATAGTAACAACAACAACAATAATAATAATCATAATTTAGTGTCGTATAATACAGTTCAAAACGAGTCAAATTTTTTTCTTGACATCGAGCCACGGTATATTAATAAGCTATATCTGGTACCTATGTATATATATACACGTTTATTAACTACGTGAAAAAACCTTTAATTTTTTTTTTACTGCTAACGTGTTCTGTCATTTTGAAGCATACAGCCGATCGCTCGGAAATATGGTTAACATTATATTTTAGGTTCACACACTTTGGGGTCAGCCAAAATAATCTGACCGAGAAAATCAAATTAATCCACAAAATATAATATTATAAAACCGTTATTTTCCGTTATGGCAAGTTATAGCTATAGGTATATTTATATAAATATTTTAGAAATTCGGAAGGTTTATCCCCCCCTATCTACAGACAGATCTTGTAAATGATATTATATAGTCGACGCCGTAGATTCAATTTTATACTTTTTTCTGCGTATCAGGAAATGTCGAAAATTCAAAACATGTTATCGATTTCGCCATCACGAATAAAAATAAATAATAATAATACGAAAAACCTAATATTTTTCTAATAAAACGTTTCTCGAAATCAAAACTTATAATACGTTTGAGTTATAGATACTCTCTATATATTTTATCCCCTAATACGACTTTTTATTAAAAATTATTATGCAAATCGAGATATTTTATTTTGAGTTATAAAGTTTTTAATACAAAACGTGCGGTTGAATCGTCAGGAAATGAGTTTCGTTTGGAATAGTTTTCAAAAAGAATGATTCATCGTCGTTTTAAAAATTAAAATAATAATATAATATACAGCTCTACCCGAGTGGCTGTGAGTGAACGTGCCAAAGTATGGCCTGTGCCCCACCGTTTCATTTATTTTTATTATTTCGAGCTACTTGAAAGTGGACTTTAATGTATTCAATTTATTACATATACACGCATAATGCATATATATATATATATATATATATATACATACATAATATGTTTAGACATTTGCACCTGACAGATGACAATACAAATAATTTTAAGACAAATTTTATGATGATTACTAAACACATCAACATTTGCAGACGCACAGGCATTATTTTAAATGGTAATCGATTCGAAGTATATTACACCAAATTATATATTTTATAATAGATTATAATCTTAATAAATTAGTTTTCCGAGTATTATTCTCCGGTGTGGAATCGACAAAGTTGAAATAATTGAAATTAGTTTTTAAAATATATTTCCGTGACGAATCAACTGACAACTGAATATAATAAAGAATAATATTATTTAGAGAAATCGGTTCACCGATGCGATTTTCAAACACGAAATTCGTGAGCGAAATAATTAGCCCATATCTAACTGGCGGCGGTTAAACCATTTATTGATTATGGCCTTTATATATAGCCAAACAAGTCTGAAATAAAATTGTTTGGACCCCTACAGAGTGAGTCCAAGTTTTTTACATTTTTCAATACAGGTTCCTTTCAAAACAATAATTCCATGCATACACTATACATATTATATTATAGGTATTTTAATATTATTATAATTAAAATGTACGCTGAAACGCTTGCGGGACACCTGAAATATAACCTGAGCATCTCTTGCTATAATTTATACAAAATATGCCTAGGATATAGGCAATGGCTGGTATGATGGGATGGCGGTGGTTTATATACCAACATTATAGTTAATAATATTGTTCAGTGTATATTGAACCAAAGCGTTTTATCATAATAATATATGAAATTGTATGCGATAAAACGTTTTAATATATTTGCGAACTGTCACAATATATATACGTAAACACGTCTAATGTGACAGTGCGACCTTTATCCATATATGCTAATCTTAATTGTATTACCTCAGTATACGATTTCTATTCCCAGTAAAAATTTCGAATAATTATGGCGAAACTATAGAGTATAATATGGTCTGTATATAAATGTAAATGGAATGCGGATAACTATATGGTAACTACATAAGTACTAAAAGTCTGTGTACATTAGATATTGAGCTTAATAATAATTATTATTCGCCTACATGGTTTTAAACAATGCTTTATATATATACCCAGTAAAACATTATCGCACTTGAATTAATATTTGAACATGAAAAAAAAAATTACTTATTTTCTCGATATTTCACGTTGGAAACCATTGTGTAGAAGAACACTTTATACCACGGTATAGAACAAAACTACGTTGTATTGTGTTGCAGTACATATTATATGGTATGCACGTTGACAATATTGGTAGTGCTCGTTGGCTGTGCTTATTTTTGGCGATAAATAATATATCGATATAATATACTTATCGACGAACAACTGGGTCAAAAGAACAGACATGATGTTGTATCCACGGTGCAGTACCTATAATAATAGTAATAATAGTAATAATAGAGTCGCGCATAAGCGACGAAACAAGTTTGCGCGAAACAACGAAACGCAATTTAGGTCAACCGAAGCTACACATAGAATTATATGTTATATATATATACGCGATGAGATAGAATCATCGTTTTTCACGAGCGTATAGGAAAGCTGTCGCACGAGACAATACAAATATATATATTGCGGTCGATGCGGTTTATATGGTGTTGTTTCAGATTAATTTTTTATTTCGTATAGGTACGTCACTTGTCGTATGGGCGCATATATTATTCATATGATATATTATATGACGCACACGTGCACTCGCCAAATGCGCACTGTGTGAAAAAACCCCCCGGACTTTGGTCGGCGGTTCTCATTAAATCTAATATTTATATTATTATATGTTATTATGATATTGTACATAGCATTATCATTTCTCGTCATATAATTTTTCGGGGATTAGAAAATGTGAACATGCGATTCAAACGGAACAGCGGTTATCGATATCTATACAACACTATGATTATATTATATATAGGTGTATGTATATAATGTATATAGTATGTATAAAGCAGTGCCATGTTTATCATGTTAGATGTTACGATGTGGATGTCTAAAGTGGTACGAAAGAACACAAAAATAACGCACCAATATAATATAACAATATATATATATATAATGTTGTACACGCCGCGGACTGCTGCAGCACGCGTTGTTGTATCAATAAAGCGATATTATATATATATTATGTCGTGTAAACATATCGTCAATGTTTTCGCAGTGTATATTCGTGCACGGACGCAGTGGCGCCGATTTCTATTCCTTTTTTTTTTCGCCGGCTATACATTTTGCAGTAGGACAAACCAAACTTTGAGGTATCCGTATCCACCCTTATAAATTATTCGTTAAAATGTTTTGTACACCCAATATGACCGAATATACTTTATTTCCACAGATATCTACAACTTTCAGTCGAGTTCGATCGAAAACCATATAGCGTGTCCCTATTCCCATGCGAACACACACACACACACACATAAAGAACATATATGTTGTATACCGCATCACTCTATCAGTATCCGATCCTTAATACTACTATGTAATATGAGGTGATTGTAAAAGTATAATATTGTGGAAACCATTGCGCAAGGACGTTGTTATAATTTATCGGCGGTGGCTGATTGATACGACGGAAGAGACTATATGGGTATCGAAAAATACTATATCATAATGTATGGGACGGAGAAAAGTTTTTCATCGAACAATAACCGTCCTAAAAAAATATTTTTCGTATTATTCAAAACCGAACAATTAAAATGTGTACCTGTTGTATGCGTATACGCGGTATCATTTTCAGCTGTTATTGTCGGCTTATACCTACTTTCCTTTGTTTGTATACTGCACGGCGGTATTACATATATACACACACACCTATCGATTACCTGTACCTATACATTTACATCAATAATTAATTTCAATAAAAATGTCGGGTGACATGAATTCTTGTTTTTAGGTAATCAAAATAATTATAATATTGTAGCTAGGACCGACAATCATTATTGGTCACCCATAAGTTGATCATTTATAAGTTATACAACAATATAATTTTCAAAAAATGTAGAATTCGTGGTGGTATATAGAATTATTGTTATAAATAATGCAAAACACTGGCAGCATATTATAATATGGGTAGGTTACATGGTTTCAATTTGTACGTTGGCGGTGCTGTACTTATACAGAAAACTAATTTAAATAACTATACTATATTATGTACATCGGCAGGTATTATAATATATATTAACCCGACCACTATGGTCACGAATTCGCAGCGTCGACTCAAATCGATGAGTCTGAATCACCTATAGCAATATACACGAATCCGATGAAAAATATACAGTGTCAACTGTGGAGTACTATTATTTTTGTAGTGCATGCGACTATGTGAGAGTTATTTTTCAATATGACTTGACGTTAGTATAAATATATACACACACAATATGAACATACGAATAAATGTATTTGTTTACTTCAATATCGTGTACTCACTTACATAAAATGGATGATCGCTTTTTCTCGTGTTATGGCTGTACATGCATATCTGAGCTCACTCATATAGTGGTTTTTTCGTTAATTTATATTTTGATCCTCCGCGAATGTTTATACTACCTATGTTTAATTATAGGAAGGATTTCTCATAGGTACGTATAGGTAATTCTGGACATCAACCAGTTAAAAGTTAAAGTCGAGTTTAATTTTAACTATTAATACTTAAATCATTTGCGCGGTTTTTAATGTTTTTTCAACTTCAATTTTAAGTTAATTGATTTTTATTGATATCAGATTGATTAATACATGACGGCTTACTTCCAATCAAATCCAAGTTCCATTTATTTATAAATAAACAAATGAAAAGATTAATGATAATACATATTATACACATATAATAGGAAATTAAAAATTAAATTCATAAATTTTCTTCTAGTAGTCAGATTTAACTAGAATTGTTCAATTAAAATAACTAATTTTTAATACCATACAGGCATTTATTTAAATTATCTATTGGCCATCAAAAAAATTAACTTAACTTTAGTTTGTAAGTTATAATTGTTGATTCCTACGTAACTGCACTTAACAAAACAGTGTTAAAATAAAATAGTAAGCTATCAACTATTTTTATGATTATTTCTATTATTTTAATTTACCTCATTTAAAAAAATAATGTACCATTAACTTGCGCAGACTTCTATCTTGTGCTATATTTCTACAGTGTACGTTTATGATGGATCTGTGGTAAGATGGTCAATCACAGCAATTTTTGTACCTAAGACATACATTTTGCATGTATTGAAGATTAAAGAACATTAAGTTTTTTGTCTTTATTCAGATTATATCTGTAAATGTATTATCATATATATTTGTTAATGTTCGATTTGTATTTTTATGTTAAAGGTACAAAAAAAATTATAAACAATTTGTTTAAAACGAATTTAGTAATATTGAACGTTGGTCACTGTTCCTTTAGTATTGTTTGTATTCAAATATTGTAATTTACCACCAAATAAATATTATCAATCTATCATCCGTATCAATGTTTTAAGCTAAGATATCGCTATTATAATTTACTATCGAAAAATGACTATGTACAGGTAATATTTAATATAATATGATAAGAATGAGAAAGGTTTATTTAAACAATTAAATAAATTATAGCTTTTAGCATAACTAAATGCATATTTTGAGCGTTACCGAATATTTTCAGCCTTCCGAGTTTAAGCATTAATTATTTAATGTTGTATTATTTAGTAATGTGTTTGTTATTTTAACGAAATATTAAGATAATGTTTTAATGTTTTATCAGCGTCTATTAGTATCATATTTCAACGTTTTAAAAACCTATTTATTACTCTGATCTATAATTTCTATTGTGTAGGTGTATGGAAAACGAAAGTGTGTTCGGCTATTTCTGCTACAGCTATAATTGAATAATTCCATAAATTAATCACTTTATGTCACAGTTTAAATCACGGGAGTTGACTATTTTAGACTATATAGTAGTCAAATCTAGAAATAATAATCCCCAATGATAGGTACTATTACATTTGATCTCCTACCATAATTAAATGTGTATATTTTAGCAAATTATGAATTAAATCGAAATCCTAGTCGAATGTCATAACCGCATGTATAATATAATTGTAAAACAGTACCTACCTACTCAATTATCAAACAAATCTAACGTGTTATAGTGGGCAGAGCAAAGCTTAGTATGTTAATTATGTAGGTACCTATAATCGTAATGTACCTAAGTCTATATAGCCACGGTTTTATGATTAATTATTATTATTGGATATAATATGTGATAGTAGTAATGATAATAATATATATGATGATAATTATCGAAAAATCTGATACTATGATAGATGATAAAATAGTGAGTGGTGATGGTAAAACATTACAGAGTGGACAAAACCATCAAAGTAAAAATATATTCTGTTGCAACTTACAAGTCATAATGTTCAAATGTATAGATTTTTTTTGTTTCATATAGAACAAAAATAAAACACTGGTTGGAACTTTGTTTTGACCCCGTTCACAATAATAATAACCACATTCTACGCAATAAATAAAACTTTGAATTCTTTAGAAAAAATTGTTTTCATATTATTATTATTATTATACCCGCAAGCACGTTGATTTTCAAATAATCTAAATTGACACTGCAGTGTAATATTTTAAATTTATTTTCACCCGTCACTTTTTCATTTCAAATAGTTTTTCGGTTTAGTAGTTGGATACAATTATTTCCTTTTGTTTCTTTTTTTTTCTTTTCAACAAAAGATTGCAACCAATAATGAAAATTCCTCTTTACATTGCATTTTTGTTAAGAGTTAGACTACAAATGCCAACAATTCTCTGCAATGCTCTCAAGTAATAAATTATTATTTCATCCGTTTTAAGATAAAAAAAAAGTTTTAAAAATTAAATAAGATTAAAAATAAAACGTATTTCGAAATATAAAGAGATAACGTTTCTTTATCCTATTATATCCCGGAACGTTACAGTCAGTATAAGTTTTCGAATGATATACGTGTAGTATTGTCAGGAAAAAGACAAATTTATTGTAATTTTAATGGTTATGCAGATTATTTAGACAGGGATTTCCGGAGAGTTTCTGTTGTTTATCTCCGTGATCCGTTCACGATTCCTGGATGTAATGATACTGTCCAAAGCTTATGTAATTTTCATGTTAGGCCCTAAAACGTTTATTTGGTATTCCTTATTGACTTCCGGGCTTTCAAATAATGCGTTGTGACCAACCGAACTCGCTAAATCGATCGTTTCGTCCTTGGACAATAGGTTTATATAATATATTATTTGATTTGTTCAGCGAGCAATGTCCTTCGTCATTCAAAATGTATCTTTAGACTTAGTAATAATATTGTTACACCTATTGCAATATTTTGCATTGACATGACATCGTACAAACCTATAATGTCCATTATAGGCGAATAGGTGATAAGTAGAGGTAATATTATACATACTTAATAAATACTACATAATATCTGTGTACAATTATATTTTACACTCAACGTTAAAATGCAACACAATTATATGTGAGTGTGTTTGAATTTTGTGTGCGTTTGTATAATATAATAGTATTACTAATAATTAGTAGCTTTTTATAACTTATAAATAAATATTGATTTTAAACTTGGTTTTTCGATTTCAATAAAAAAAAATTAAGAATGTAAATTCTTTTAAATAGTTATTAAGTAAGAGTTGACCGAAAGTATTAATGTCAACTTTTCAATTGAATTGAAAGTATTGACCAAAACAAGTGGTTTTTGAATATATTTTGATAGGTAAATATAAGGTTTTATCTAATAAAAAAAATTTAATTTCTCGCAGCAATTAGATAAATTTAAAATGTTAAGTTTGCCCTTGTTAATGCGTATAGATTCGTTCAATAAGATTAAAAGCCGATAAGATCTAATTTGATTAGTTTTTGCTGAATTAATTTTGATTTTTTTTTTGCATGACGTGTATTGTGTCTAGCGATAATAGCTTTTACAAAATGGCTGCTACATGCTAAAACAGAATCAGCTGGTTTTATAAATATAAAATATAAAACGATGTACATTAACAGCTTCGTACATAATATTATAATATATATAGTTATATTATTACTACTGATATTATAAGTATTGTAATTTCACATTCAATTATAATATTATACATGTATAATAAAGAATTAAAGTGACTTTACAAGATAGATATCTCGATTATACGATCAATAAAACAGGAACTCAATTATCAATCGTATTCTTACATTTTTTTTTTATGCTTTCCTTGTGTAGAAGATAATATAAAGTAGGTAATAAAACATTATAATAGCGTTTATTATTATTATTATTATGAATATAATCATTGAAATCGCATCGACTTTATGTTTGACGATTTAATATTATTATAAATCTTGTAGTTAATGTGATGTTTTATAATATTACGCATATTATTATAAATATAATACGTACCTATAGACTATGGTCGTGCGCGCTGTTATGTTCCTAATTACTCTTATTTCTATAATATAATTAAATTAAAAATTTTCCGTCACGAGCTACACACGCTCACACACAGTTAATAATGTATAGGCATAAAAAATGCATTATACAATACACGACGTGCAATTATGTGTATTGTGTTTTCCGAATTCAATTTGATAAAGAGAATTTGAAATTGAATTGAAGTAACATTTTTCACTATTGAAGTATCCAGCAGGTACCTTTATCCTTTGACCATTACACAGGTAAGTACACAGGTGGTTCAAATATTTGACGAAATACGAACACACCGATGCACTAATATAATATCATTATTCTCGCTGTACTGTACAACACACTGTAGATACATTTCATTAAAACAAATGTACAAATGTTCGCATGCGTTTAAATACTTAAATATTACGCTGTCGTCAAATGAAAATATTTGCGCACTGCAGTGCACAACTTTAGGTCCAGCTTCGTGTATATATTTGATACACATATGACATATACCTACCTATACAATATATTATGGCTCTACATTTTCAATATAATATGAGGTTCGCAATGTAAAATAATATATAAAATCGCAATAATAATTTAAAGCTAATATCAATTATAAGTGTGCACAATAATATACAATATATATACCTACTTCGTTTATGGGTGTCGTTTTAATGGGAGAGAATATGTACCTATGCACATTGGGTATAAGTTTATATACGTATACACACGTATTATACGCGTCATGTATTATTCGTATAACTATTTTAATGAACATAAACCGTAAAATAATGAGTTAAATCGACGATAAAAATGCACATCGCAAGCACTCGATCGTATAAACCTATGTATAGTATATATAAATATTGTATACACATATCACACACACACATATGTATATATATATTATTATGAGGAAACATGTATAATATAAAATAAATATGATATGATTATAAAATGCGGTTTCGTGTATAGATTTAGTACAGCATCGATGGTGGTAAAATAAAAAAAAAAAAACCAAAATCAACCGAATAGGAAAAAATACCCGCAGTAATTTTTTTATAAATATTTTTTCCGTCCAGAAATTGTGCGTCTTATACGGATGAACGCACTTAAACGACGTGACATATTTTTCACTCGAACGTTAAACGGTCAAAATCGTACGTATAAATATGAAGATTACTTATTATTTTTTTTTTTATTTATTTATTTAATACGTATATATAAAATATATAATATGTTTTACGATCGCCGCGTGTTTCTCTTTCGGTAATAAATCGTATACGCGAGCCCAACCCGTTTATTTGTTGCCCGTGCCGCGCTCGGCGGCAGAGGGAAACTAACTATATATATACACACACACACACACACACACACACAAACACATATATATAGCGCGTATACATACTGATTTGCATTTTAATTAATCCTCCTATTCTTTGTATTTTATTTATTTTTTATTTTTTTTATTTTTTTTCAACTACTAAAAATTCTCGCCAATCGTTATATGTACGTTCTGTTGGCTGCTCCCGTTCAGCCCCCTCTATAACGCTGCAGCACCATCACGCTAACCGTTTACAACTTTTTTTTTATTATTACTATTATTATTATTATTATAACTATTACTATTATTATTATTTCACTAGGTCTCCTCCCCTCCGCCACAGCAGCCACCACCACCACCCCCATCGTCACCTCTTCCTCTTCCTTTTCCTCTTCCTACCCCGGCATCACCTTTTTGGATGGGCACTTTGGGGCAACACGTACAATGGCCGTCGCCATCGCGTTACCTTCGCTTTAATAACACTGCACGCGCGTGTGTTACGCGTAGCCGTTGCCCCTCCCGTATAATATATAATACCTTGTGCGCTTACATATATATATATATATATGTGTGTGTGTGTATAACAAAATAATAATATATAAAATATATATTACACACATATATATATATAACACGTTAGGTTGCTGCCTAGTGCTGTTACCTAGCTATAAACTCCCGTTGCCCCTCTCGTTTCCGCACCGACACCGACTGCGGCCATATTAAATAATTATACAGGTACATTTTATAATTAGATCGTTGTTATTAAAATAATAATAATGTGAAGGAAAAAACGATATTTTCTATAGGTCCGTGCCACCATACGATACATGCAGCGTTTCCAGTTGATAGAATACGGGTACCTAGTGTATAATAATAATAATAATAATAATAATAATACGATACATGGCAAACGCGAGCAGTGTAAAAGCGAGGGGACGTCGCACACACCCACATTTGAAGGGATTTAATATCGGCGATTTTAATGCAAGTTTGACAAAAATTAAAATCTTAAATATACATATTTGAATATTCTGATTCGAAGTAACTGACCACAGTGGTACGCTATCCCTGTGCCAGTTTACCCAGACACCAACCACTGTTGTTGGTTGATGCGTGATTACCCGATTACATATAGAAAAATAGTTTTGCGGCGTGAATCAGTGATTAATAGTTAGGTACTGCAATAGTTAAGATAACACGTTTTGAGACAACATATTTTTCTGTGCAGTCGTAGAGTTTTTAATTTTTGGATGCCGACCATACGAAAAATGTTAATATTTTTTTAAGATCCATTATTTTTTTTTATGTTTTTCAAACATAAATAACTTTTTTTTCGTACATTAATGATACACAACGACAAAGCTGCAGAAATATCGTCTTCCCCACATGTAATTGTGTATACATTTGGTTTCTCAACTATGACTGCCGTATAGCCCGAGTGGTTCTTTTTCGCGCGAAACGCTTTTCACAAACAATTTATGGGCGTGATGTGGTGTCATTTCAAAGCATTGGCTCCGATACAGTATTCGTTTTAATTTTCGTATCGTTGAGTAACATCAAAAATCAAATACAAAAAAGACTCAAATGCAGAATGGATGACAAATTTCGTTCGTTCAAGCCACAATCCCTATTTGTCATTATGTACACCTATAATACCTATACGCCGCACTTTAGGGTATATGTATTATCATTATTGTAACTTCGACCGATCGGTTTCGGACCAAAACCGACAGCGATCGGATCGAACCGTTTATTTACCAATATCTATCCGTTTGTATATCGTATCATACACATAAAATACATATACCTCTATGTATATATATATATATATAGGGAGAGAGAAAAGAATCCTGTGCGTAAAAAAAGAAAATCAAAATGTGGCAGGGATTATCGCCGTGTATGGAACCACGCTTATATTATATATACTGATGCAGCAGTGACGGTATGGACCGCGTGCCTGGAGAAACACGATAACGCCTCCACGGTTGCCGAGCAATAATATACGTGGGCGGATGAGAAGTAATAATATATTTTAAAACGAGCTTCCTTTCCCCATATACGCCGCAAGTCTGCACCGTGGCGGCTTAAACGAAAGGAAAAAAAAAGTCGTGATGGTTATGGCGATGGTTATACGGCACGACAATATAATATAATAATAACGAGTAAAATAGAATCGCGAACGACCGTGTCGTTATACCATAACATCATCGCTACTACATACCTACCTACTTGTATTCGATAATAATTATTGGCATCACGATGTTATTATAATATCATAATAATATTTTTATATTCATATCACACGCGTTATACGCTTATTATGTATAATAGGGTATTTGCAAAACCTGCTGCCATAGAATATTTATCAAGCCCGCGTGCCATTTTTTGAATTGTTAAAATCGCGAAAACAAAAAAGGAACGTTTAATTATTATGAAACCCTAAAAGTTATATTTTTAAACATTAATATGATAATATAATGCATCCATTATTATAGAAAGTGTCGAGATCAAAAACAGGACGTTAAATATTTAATACCTGTCCAGTCATTAAAATAAACTTTGGCACTTTGCAGTTTGCACTTAGAGATGCCATGGCGTGTTAAATAAGTTTGTAGGTCACATTTTAGATTTGAGAACGATACATCATCATTTTACTGCACTCGAGCAAAAGTCACTTAAAATTATTAATAAACCATCATATAGTTTGTTTGAACATTTGATATTAAATCATGTTTGTAAGTACCTATATATAGTATAATACTATATTTGAATAATTTTATATAATAATATACCAAAGTTCCTTCAGCATAGAACCAGCTCTAATCTCTATATAACTGAAAACTTAAGATAAAATGTTTTTGTTTGTCATATTATGAGAACTAAGGAGTTATTGAGCTGTTGACTTAAATTATATTATATACGCATAGCAACAACATAAATCTAAACTCAGGAAAATCAAAAACACAATACACAAAAGGCAAAAACTCGAATTATGAGAAAATAAAAGTTATTCTAATTAGATAGGAATCGGATACACAGAATAACACACAGATTTTTAATGACAAAAATACATCCACCAAATGAAAAACTGATTGAGTAACCCAACATAGGTGCTTGCTGAATGTTAAAGTATATATATGGAAGAATGCTCAAAAAGTGTAAAATACTTAACATTTTATAAATGTATAATATTCTGGAATCAAATCCAAAATGCAAACAAAACCTTTTAATATTCTTGATAAAAAAAATCTAAATTTTCAGACATAATAGTATAGTCCTATAATTTAAAAAATAATAAAGTAAAAATTGCAAAAAGGCTAATAACTTATACTAAGTCGTAAGTAGTAATTCGATCAATAAAGTAATTAAATCAATATATTCTATAGGTTAGTAACTCGTATTATCATTGTATTGAAACAATATTGAAATTTAAACGACTTTTTTAGGAAAAAAGTTTAAGTACCTATGAATAATTTTTATAATATATAATTGCTGAAAATACATTCTAGGTACCTACAAATTTAGAACCAATTGAACAACTATTACTAAACAAATAATAGAAATGTTTTGTAAAATAATTATTGGCTGCAGTACTTATTGATTACGTATGGTTATTTCCCTATAGGACAAAGATGGCGAACCTATGACACACTCAACTTGTTTTTTTATCATTCAAGCTATGGATGTAGAATTTTTTAAGTTTAAAAAAAAGGTCACCAAATTATTTGACACACAGGTAAAATAAAATCCAACCAACATTTTTATTTGACACGCGGGTACAGAAAGGTTCACCTTCTCTGCTAGAGAACGTCACTATAATAATCACACAGAATAAATTATAGAAAACGAGTAGATATACATATATAGTTTTATAACAATAAAATAAATAATGCATTACAATTCATTCATTTATAACTTATAAATTATAATATTGGAGATAAATACGACGTGTTACACTGAATAACTATAACTCGTGGATAAAATGTAATTAAGAGAAAAGATTTACGGCTTATGTAGTTATATGCTATATATTATATTATAATAAAGCTATTTATTTGATGAGTGTAATGTTGTATTACTATTAATATTTGACAACTTATTAAATATTTTATATAGAAATAACCGAAAGACTGCAGGTGTACACAAAGTACTGGAATGATACTGGGCTCGAGTATTCAGGCATTTGTATCGTTTCGTTCACTGCATCGCAAGATATGTATATTATATGGCGTGTAATATATGTATATAATTAAATAGTAGGTTGTAATATATTATTATAAACTTGAAAGCAATGATAAATCATCGTGTTCGAATATTGATCAGACCTAGTTATAGATTATTGTTATAGTTTTTTTTTTTCAATGAATAATTGTGCTTGTATTGTATTGAAATATTAAAAATTAGAATTATAAATTGTATTAGTACTATATAATACTAAAGTATGCGAATTTATAGAAGTACTAATACTACTAAACGTAAAATAATGTGCGAAAATGGTTACACTCTTGTCATTTATCTAATGATTCCACTAACTTACAAAGTTAATTATTGATAAGTAGTGCATTGAATTTTTTCGGGTGCTCTAGAAGTCTAGAACAATGCTTTCAAGTACATAATTCAATTCATGTAGCTGATTCGTGAATCAGGGGCTCTTCATTCGGGTGAATTAGGATATAATGTAAGTGAGTAGAACATTTTTATTTTCGCATATCACCTATTTTAAACGAATTTTTTATGAAATAGTTTGGGCGAATAGAAAACTCAGCAATGGTTGAGTGTATTTAAAGCTGTCTATAACAAAGCATTTTTTATTTCTAATTGTTAAGTATTATATTTCAACCTTGTCTTCCATAACATTAAATTGCAGAATAACTCAGAGAAAATACTATAGAGATACTTAGAGATAATTTATCTAGAATTAGTTTAACGAATAAATAAATATGACGTTTTAAATTTTTGAATAGGTATTTTAATATTTAGAATGAACAATAAAATCTCAAGATTATTGTTCACTGATTTAAACCATTTGCAATGTTTTGGTTACAGTTTTTAATCTTGGAATTATTAAACTTCCTTAATATTAAATACTGTAATAGGTAAATTTATTTTTTGTAAAATGTAGTTAATTTTTATTGGCATTATTATTGCGATCAAAAAGCACTTTTATTTAGGACGTTTTCTATTATTCGTGGGATAGCATTTGTTGATAGTTTTTATGTTCATGTTTTATACGAAGTCCCTGGTGATAAGTGAGAAAGATTTTGAAATTTTGTAAATAGCAGATTACATTTTGATGAAAATCGCAATACTATGCAATCGACCGCTAAAAGTATTAACAATTTTGCGGGCGTGTTCTCAGAAAATTCGCACCACCTTTTCTCGGGAAGATCATATACCAATCTACAAATGGTACGGAAAAAAACGGTCTTTCTGAAATATTATCAATGTCTACTTTTCAGAGATTATAGAGGGTCAATATAGGTATGAAACTTTTACCACCCCAAAATGTGTTGGCTTGAAAAAAAGCAGCACCGTCCCACGGGGAATTTTTACGGCATCCCGTGTACAGTTTGCTAAATCCCCATCCCTGACCGCGTCTGTAGCTAATCGTCTGTAAACGCTAATAGACCTTTTGTGTTTTGCTGTTTTGCGCCAATAAGCATATCACAGATTTATGGATATCATTATCAAGCGTAGTTCCACGAGTTCGATTATTATTATAATAAACATTTATGATATTGAGATATAATAATACAATATTATATTGTATCTATATATGCGCAATATGCAATATTGTGCTCTCGGCGTCGTTGGCGTGTTACGACGTTCGGGGTAACTATACATATGCAGTCAAGTGCTCCATTTTTGAAGTCCGATCAAAACGTTTTTTTTTCTCACCATATCATTGCAGTGAGGTTTCATCGACAAAATGTTTGTTAATATTATCTATACGTTTTTAAAAATATTTTAATAAAATATGCATTACATTATAATGTTTTCGTCATTATATCGTCTATGCGATCATCCACGGCGGGCAATAAAATAAAGTGCACCGAGTAGTAAGTATATGCACTTACCAGCATGAGTTGTCTGGAGTCTGGTCACGCCTATGCTTTATATTGTAAGAAGGTGAAAATTCAAAGTAGGTAGCCGGTATAATAAATTATAAAAGATTCATTTTATGGATTTTAATTATTTTTTGCGAATAGTTGAGAAACGTTTACTGCTTTTTAAAGTTATAATTTGACCAATAAATATAATATGGTACCCGTCCAAAACAATATGTTAAAATAATATTGCTATGATGTATAAATCAACGACATTCATATTTCATGCAGTCGTATAACCAAAGCACGGATTTATTTATGCAATAAAAAGTACCAAAATATCCCATAAAATATTGTGCAGTAAAAAAAAGGAAATATGCAACAAATATGCACTAAAAAAAAAATATATAATATTATGTACGTCCGTTCCTATTACCTTTAAAACCCTTTATTTCATATACATACCTATTCATATTGACGGTGTATATATATATGTATGTATGAGAAAAATACATAATATTATTTATTGTTGAAGTATAAACAAATTAAAAATAAAACCACTTATTCCCACCACATTTCGATTTTATATTTTTATATTCTTAACGGCACGATAAATCGTTAGTAACAAATGGTTTATTATATAGGTATATAATATAATATGTATATTGTATGTACATATATATTATGTTCATTTGTCGGTATTATTATTTGTTTACTATTTCAGGATCATCTCTATTGTCGTGACTCGTGGCTATTTTATAGTGTTGATGCAATGGGAATAATATAATTTAAGAGTTGAGTTGAAAAAAATGAATACTTTTTTAATATGCAGATACTACAATAAATTTAAAGTTACCTGAACATAATAATATATAATTTTTTATAATAAAACTTCGAATTCATAGGTCTTTTACAGTTTTGAACTATTTACCTTTTTTTTAAAAAATAGATTATGGCTGATAATTTAGTTTTTTTTATAATATCGAAATGTTTTTTTGGATCCGATGGCCTCATCCAAGGTGCTGGGAATTTTACATTTTCCGTCAGTTGCCCCGCATACTCGCGACATTTTGTCAGTATGCACCACAGGTTTCGCATACTGTTGGATCTTCTCTTGCCATTAAATAACCATTTATTATTCTGATGCGTTCGTTTCTTAGGCTACTCTGCAGCGTATTGTTTTATCTTTCCTTTTCAATTCAAGATTTTGTCATTCGTGTATTGTGTTTTTGATTTCACTTAGTTTAGATTTATTTTTTCCCCAGTATGTTTGCCTTTTAACTTTAATTTTGTTTTGAATACAATGTTTTATGTCTGTATAAGTTGTTATCTGTATGTGAGTGGTGTATTTATTAGTTCGGTTGCGTCTTGGTTCGCTTTTTCGTTCCCTTCTATAGACTGTGACCCGGTATCCAAATAAATGTTATGTTTACTCCTATGTTTCGAGTTTTAAACTTTTCAGTGTGTATACTCTTCGAGGATAGTGCAGTTATTCTTGTGATTATTTTCTCGATAGTTTGTTATTTACTGTTTTGAAAATCGCTATGGCTTCTGCTGTTTAAATGGAACAATTTCTAGGGATTTTGTGTCTGATTAAAAGGTTTTTGTGAATAATTGCAGTTCTACACTTTTTTCTGACTTAGAGGCGTTATTGTAGAATATACTCATAATGATAATATTTTTTTTGTTGAAGTATTTCTTATGGGTATTTTAGTCCTCTTATATCTCCGCGGTGACCGTCCATCCGTTATTTACCAGTACATAGTACGATTGTTGATTTTAAGGTATTTATTTATTGTCTGTAGTTACTTAACATTAATAGTATTTGGAATTATAATTTATTATGTATTATAAAATTCATTTAGAAACCGAATGTGTATTAATTTTTTTAATTATTTAATTTTCACTCTGAGAGCTTGCCCTCCCAACTTGTTTTAAATATGAATTAAATTGGAATTATGTTTTCTTTTATGATTTTAATAGCTCGAAAAGTATACGAAATTTGGTGTCTATAGTGGGAAATTGTACTGTTGTACCTACTTTTATTGAGTAGTTCTACTTAATAATTTTAATTTTTGTCAATGTCTTTATTTACTGTTAGTTTCTCTATAATAATGATATTTACCCATAACCTTAGTTTATATAAACATTATCTCATGTGGTTTTTTATTACTGGGCTTTCTTTTTTTGAACTTTTAAGTTCAGAGCTTATTTCTTTTTAAATTGGATGTTACAATGTACCTATCAATCATTTGTTGGCATTTGGCAGTCTAATTTTCAGTTTGGCCTAAAGGACTTTTTATACCACCTGCGTTTATTTTTATATTACAATAAATGATATAGATAGTTTTTAAGTAAGTAAATAAAGAACTATACAATCGAATTGTGTTTATTTAAGCTTATATATTATGCGATTGAAAATCACATACTTATCCAATATATTTTAATTTATTTATTATAAAATAATATACAAATACATTATTTGTTATATATTTCATTGAAAATGTTTAGCGTGATATTATTAAATGTATATAATTTACAGTGAGTCAATATAGTTTTCTATTTTTTTTAAACACATTGTGTGACAGCGATCACACCTTTTTTAAGGGCTGGGTGATGTGTTAGATTCTATTGTAGTTTTTATTATGAGTAGTTGTGTTAGAGTAGTATTGCTAGAGTACCTACTTATTATTAAAACTTAGAAATTTGGGATTAATTATTCAAAATTATGGATGCTCAGTTCCCGGTTTCAAGTGGTTCGGTGTCAATAATTCAATATACCTAATATTAAGCCTATAATATTATGTGTGTGTATATATATTGTTTGTAAATATACATTGTAGTATTGTAAAATATAATTCCTATACAATGGTTGAATAGTTATAAAATACGTTAAAAATTACGTATTAATTGATTAATCAATAAGTATAACATATATGCGTCAGCCATGGGCTGATACTGTTGACCTGTTTTTAGAATTGATTCAATTTCGGGCACGTATAAATGTATACATATATATTATGTACTAAATGTATCGAAATAACAGCTAAACATTACATTTCGTGTAAGTTTCCATAAACTATAAATGTATGATATTTAACTATGTACAATGGTACCTATAGTCATTGCAACCATTTTAATATTCAAAATAAATTACTTATCATCAATCTACACATTGCAATGTGTAAATATAATTTATTTTTTGATCCAACAATATGACGTGACCGCCATCGGTAATATTATAAAATATACAATTTGTTAAGTACTTATTCTTTAATAAGTTTTAACATTTTCAAATGCCATTTTGTATTATTATTAAGTATCTGAATTTGAATTTTATAATTTATAAAATAGTATTTATATTTTATTCAATTTTTTTGCTTATTTTCCGTATGAAATCTATTATTCATGCATTTGTCTGAAAGAGTTTAAACTTCTACCAATTTCCATTATGACGTCAACCCAAATAACAAGGAACGACCGAGGGTTACTGAATTCAAAATCATTAGTTTCAAGAAAGGGTTCGGGTTCATATATTATTATCTATGTATAGCGGGCTCTGATCATTTTATTACTTACGTTTAATTATAAAGGAACTTTCACATTTGCATTTTACCAACGTTTATGTAATATAGTTTCTATATATGGTATATTATGTATTATACGAATTTATATTATATTTTCACCAGCAAGAAAATTAACAAAATTTGAAAACGTTCTATTAGATAAATCGGGGACAAAGGTATCTACTACCAGAACTTACCTATTACCAGCTACAAATAAAATATTTTAAATTTTTATTAGAATCCAACTATCCAAGAAATAAATGTCGGATCGCTGGAATAATTTTGAAAATTAAATTTCAACTAGAACTCCTCGAGGTCAGACAATAAACTCCAATATTTATTTTATTTATGTACATGTAAATATCTTCATCAAATCATATGCTTTTGTATATCCGACTATCCGAGATGCTTTTCTGATTAAAGTATTCCCTCATCACATTTATCGTACTTTTCCAGTTGTTCCACTCTTAACACAGGAAATAGTATGCACCACACTATAAATAGCTATACTAGGGTAAAAGCAATCTCTAACAGATATAGCATGTTACATAAAAATAAAATAACCCTAATGCGGTTGATGACATTTTGATGTACATTATATTTATCCAAAGTCTACACTTCACAAACTCTGCATCAAATAAATCACTATTTTTCGGTATAGTCGGTATTGTAGGTGTCTATTCAGCCCGTCTAAGCCGTAATCAACAGTGTAGTTGTTTTGAAAAAAATAACTTTTTTTCATAATCATGTAGTTTTTTTTATCACGTTATCAATATAAAATAATAACTTGATTTTTTCTCAAATAACTTTTAATGTAGAATTCAATAACACTCTTTGATAAGCTCTAAGAAACCATTTAACACCTCAAAACGCATATATGTACTTACTTTTAGCTTAGGAGTCTAACTGTCTAAGATATCAATATTACTGTTTACATAGCAAATGCAGTATACGAGCAATATGAATTCAATGTGCATTGTCTGATCATTAAATACAAATGATAATAAAGTAATGATTACGAGAAATGAATTTATTTCTATACTCTGTGGATTTAAAAACAGCCCGGTCCCGTGGACCAGACAATAATAATAATGTATCAATATAAAAACATAATATCGTATGATATACGGCCACTATGTCTTGATGTCTTCATCGTGGACATGTGGATCAGCGATGGCTGTAAAATCAGTATCAATACTAAACGAAAATATCATGTGAGCCAATACTAAGCAAAATGATCGTGTAATGTGGTCATTTACTTTCTTTTTGCTTGTGATATGTTTGATACTGCTTTTTTGCTTACCTAGTATCATCATTCATATAGATTTGTTAATACGTAGGTATATGTTTAACCACGTGTATTATGAAATCTATTGCATGTACGGTAATATTTTGCGAAGAAATCATAAAGTGTGCACTGTGCATTCAAATAACGAATTTTTCGAAAATAATAATCTCATTTTTTGAGTTTTGTCACTTACTGCTATCTGGCTTAGGAGGGCAGTAATTTATACTACTCGCTTTGTTTTATCATGCGATCATTTCAGGATTTTTAATGTTAAATAAAAATATGAATTTTTGAACTGTAGGTGAATCATATTTTAACTTCTGTAGATAAAAACAATAATAATATATAATTTTTTTTTTTTGAAAACCGTCTGATATATTAAGACGGTAATGGTCGGGCGAGAATAACCTGACCGAATCCTTCGATTTCCGGTACGGAAAACCCGTGTCGACAGTGTTTCGACTGTATATACCTGAAAAATATATTTGCATAGTAATACGCTGCAAATAATGTGGCAAAAAAAACGTGAGCGATTTAAAGTGAACATTACTGCAGGATTGCACATTACACATGTGTATACATATACATTATACGCGGCCCGAGATTTTTTTCAATTAAATAATTCGCGCGAGCGCGTTAGCTGCTGGTTATATCGTATATAATGTATATATACTGTGCTGCATGTATACATGTAATATATCATACGCCCTCGTACAAGCTGCAAGCTCGTGCTTACGATCGTTTTCTCCGTCAAATAGTGCGAATATATATATATATATATATATATATATATGTGTGTGTGTGTACACCCTCCATCTGCGCCACACTCGCGAGTTATATTATTATTACACACACACACACACACACCCGTATATACACGCTCACTCGAAATCTCGACCCGAATTGTTATTCGCCTACACGGACGTGCAGCTGGACGTCACACTGTACAAGTGAACATATTATACGCGATATGCAAATTATCATGCATAAAATATATTATAAATAGCACTGCAGACGGGCCAAGGGGTTTAACTATGCAAGCAGGACGAGTAACGACTGGCCAAGGGTCTGTAAGCCGTAGGTCGGCGAGTTGGTTTTAGCCGATTTTATTAAATTATTTACCCGAGATCGGGGATACACAATATAGTTTCCATATTATACACTTGGCGTGCGGTTTTTTTTTTTTTTTTGAGGAACGGTCAAAGTTCAGACCCGCCACCAACGCTTCTGAAAGCGCATATTTAATTATTATAATCACTTCACTTGAATATGTATTTCGTACCTGCCCATATAGCGTACAGGCTGAGCACTGTTTTCGGACATCGTAGTGATAATAACATCATAATAACCGTGATCACCGCAGTAGTAATACAATATTCGTTCATTACGAATGCACCTGAAGTGCCTTTACTAGTTGTCGACTTGTCGTCATCAACACATATTTGGCTGGTACACTATAATAATTGTACCATTCAGTGTGGTTCTCAGGATTTTTTTATGGACCAGGACAGAAAAAAATGATTGCAAAGTTGGACCACACGGTCAGGGGGCAAGTTGGTACATGAAATCTCAATAAATATTATTTTGACTGTGCCTGCACACTGGTGTACAGGCGTATTTTTATTTGTTACTTATTATTTAAAAAAAAAAAATGTAATTATCATACTTAAAAGTACATACCTATATTTCTTAATTTTTAAGCCAAACATGACATCAAGAACTTATTTGGGATCAATAACCACTTTTCCAGGGATAACCAATGATGTTAACCCATTGAGGTTTAAAAATGATAATTTAGTCAACAAGTCACATTGCCTAGTTTATTTATATCTATATGACAGCAGGTAAATTATCTTTGTGTTTATATTAATAAATTTAGGTTTCCAGTCTTTTCATACATGAAAATGTTCTCTTTACAGGGGTCGACAAAGATATTATACATGGTGTGGTGCATGATATTTTAAATAATTATAGAAAGTACTTATTGAATGACTACATAAACTTCGGTAATGAATTTTCTATGGTTGCATTTGGAAATGTACAATTTCCTTGCTTTATATTAATAGTTGAGCAGTAAAATAGTCTGAATGTCTATATGGATATAAACAAAATATGTACACGTTTTTCGAATAGTTGAAAGGTACAACACAAAATAAATATGGATAAAAATAACGAATTAAAAATAATTTATCAATCACCACAAAACACATAGGTAGGTAGTATTCTTATTGTTACCTACTACATTACAGTATTACGTGTATGAAAAACATTTCGATATTAAAAGTAGGTACCTATACCAGCAGCTGTTATTTGGAGTTATTAAAAAAAAAGGCCACCGAGAGATATATCGCCTCCGCTGCGCGAGAACGCCCATGATACTGTTGTCTGTTGTCTATATATTATACATTATATAATACTAGCAATATTTTACTGCGATGGCTAGGCAAAAAAAATGAACCTATATATATGTCACATAAAATAAAACCATATATTGTATCCAGTAATTTTCAAAAGTGAAGAACGTATAAAACATGTACGTAAAATGTATTGTAACTAATAACTATTATCCTAGGGTACCCTACACACATTACTGTTATTAAAGACATCATACGTTTTACGAATTTTTATAAATTAACTGTAATAAACGAGAACGATATTTTTGTAATATATTATCTTTATAACTGTGTACAGTGTGTTTTTTTTTAAAGGTGAAAAAAAATATAAATATTTCTGTCCAGTGACCGTAGATGGTCGCTTTGAAATAGAGTTTTCGAAAGGAGCTATAGGAATATTGAATACTGAAATATACATCTTTTTGTATGGCGGTATTCAAATTGTCTAAGTTAAAGTTAAAGTTTCTGTTTAAATCACCAAATGATTGGAATTTTCAACAAACATCCAGTGATTTACCAAAATTCCATGTGATTTCAAGGATATTTCTTACCGAAATAAATCGTTGTAATTCAGTTAGTTTTGGCTTTTGGAACCATGGTTGAAAGGTCAAAAATACTTGAGAAAAAACTCCGATCGAATCGTATCCGCGGAGCCATTAAAAAAATGCATGTCGTACCGTGCGTGCGCACGATTGGAAAGGACCAAAATTTGAAAATTATCAAAAAAAATTGTATTTTAATATTTACCATACGTACAAGTATATAACTATTAGCCATCGAATGGGCTTAAAACCCAATTTCAATCGGACGTCATACTGGACAGAAATATTTCGTGTGTGATCTGTCTTTAAAACTTTAAAAGGAAACACACTGTACATACACCATAAAATATAAGGGGGGCTTCGGTCTCCCCTCCTCACCCCCCGTCTCCGCTCATGTACAGGTGCTCAACTGCAGTGTATATTATTATATAGGTTAGACTATATACGCCACATAAATCCTTTGCCGCGCGCGCGTGCAGCGATAACCGTATGTCGTTTTTAAATCCCGTCGTGCGGGTATATATATATATATATAAAGTATACGTACCTATGTATATGAACTTATGTACATAATGTATATTGTACAAGGTGTATATATATATATATATATATATATATACATTATACAGATAATATATACGTCTCGTAGGTACGTGTATTATAATGCGGTTGCTGCGCGGCCAATTTAATTACAATATATCGCGTGCGTGTTCCGCCGTATCTCCTGCAGAACAGCTCCGCAGCCAAAAACCGTCCGACTATGGCAGATAATGTCGAGCCTGCAGAAAGTTCGGTACGTAGGTATAGTATTATTATGACTACATAATGTATTCTCAACCCCCCCCCTACACACACACGCTGAAGTAAAATTAAATATACAGGCGCGTACAAATATTATATATATTACTTACATTATAGCTGTAAGCTCTCGAATACATCAGCGGATTTTTATACAAGTTTTTCTTTTTTTTTTTTTCTAAGAATTTTTCGCGTTCAAAGGGCGCAGCCGACTTTTAATTTCGTTACATTCTTTTCGTCGAACACGATTCATTAAACTTTACCAATTTATTAAAATTCCATTCGTTTATATAAAACGCGGTTCTTTAAGCGTTGTCACATTTTTTTCCTTGCGGATTAAACTTAATTTAAATTATACTTTTGAAAGAAATCGATCGACTAGCGCCCTTCTTACTCATCTGCTATGTATATATTAGGTATATACATTATACTGATTTAATAATATATATAGGTAGGCATTATGCGGAAAACGCCTTCGTTATAATAATATGTAAGAGGTATTCACTAATATACCGAGTGATTCTAGTATCATAAAAACTCGGAACACTTATCATTTAAAAACTATTCAAGAGATATGATAATATTGTTTATATACATGATTTTAAATCAAAGTACAAAACAATAATTTTAAAAAAATCCTGTTTTTATGAATGACATAACTTTTTTAGTTTCGTATTCCTGACCAGAATATTTTTCGCAGTACTGCGATGTATAACAATTGAATTTTGGACGAGCACTTAGGTAGTTGATGAGATATAACTTGTAAGTTATAAGTATTTAAAGATTATATGAGCGGAGTGGTTTGGCACATAATGGGTACCCCGAAAAATGGTGATTCACAACTCCGCTTATCTAAACTTTAAACACTCGAGTTATAACTAGGACTAGGATAACGATGCACTTCTCGTAGTTTTCCAAAGCTACCCGCGATGCTCGTCTTATTACATGGGTAAACTTTTCATGTATTTTTGAATCAGAATGAGAAGTTTTTATTTTGTATTCTTTGACAGTTTACAATTTTAAGGACGATTTTTTAGTTTTTTAGAAATTTTTAGAGATTTCAGGACATTTAACACTATAATCCGATTTTTCAAAATGTTAGTGCAAGATTGTTTTATTTTAAAAAATAACTTTTCAACGAATCTGTACGATAAATAGAAATCGATAACAAAGTACGTATGTGTAAAATATATAATAGTACACTGTATATAAGTGTTAACGTACCCACGAATAATATTTGAAAATTCCAACAAAATAACTAAAATAAATATTTTTATTCTTCGTTATTGTATTTTTCAGTATAAACAGTTATTCATTATAAAAATATGAAATTTTCTACATTTTTGACTATAAAATAATTTTCAAATTTTAGTGATTTGATGAATTTTGTCGGAATTTGAACTTTAATACTTGTAAAATATGTAGGTATGTGACTTTCCGGTAAACAATTTTTCTAGACAAAAAATTTTTTATATGAAATCTTGTATTAATTTTCAGATCCTAGATTTGTACAGAACATTTTTTAAGAATTTCTAACTCAAAATAATTTGCATATTTTTGTGATTTCGTCAAAATTCTACCTTCAGGAACTTATGAAAAATAAATGTGGATTTACGCTCTTTAAGGATTTTTAAAGGTACCTTGTATTAAATTTAAAAAAAGAGAATATTATATCATGCTTTCAAATGGCTCTAAAAGAATGCATAGTAGAAATAGTATAAAAAATGACATTATAAAACATTTGGTGAAAATTAAAAATATCTTTGTTTTCGATTTGCTAAAAAAAAATTATATCCATTACGTCGTACACTGGTTTGGAGGAAATTTCCTATTTTTTTCCATTTTTCTAATTTTTTGTTTTTGGTTTCTAGAAAGCTACTGAGAATTTCTAACTTTTTACCTCCTAAAGTAGCAACTAGATTCAATTTTCTTCAAGAAAAGATGCACAAGTAAAAAATCGAATTTTTACTGTTATAAGAGTACCCAGTCATTACAGACTGACAAAAAAAAAGTATCATTGTCAAGTCAATACATTTACACTCCTAGTCTGAATTCAAGTGCATTATATTAATTTTTGAACATAAAATCATTTTTCTAGGTTATTTTTGAGTTTTTTTAGGGTATAACATTCAAAAATCCCAACCAACTATAAATATCTAAATTTAATTATACCCGTCCTAAGCTGAGTCGTTGTACATCGAGCTACTTCTGCCTAGGAATACTAAATTAAGAAAATGTGTTTTGTATGAAACTAAAAAAATTCATCAAATAAATAATAATCACAAAAAAAAAATGTCAATAGTTATTGAAAAAATTATCTTACTGTAAACGAATCGCCTGCGGTATTAGTAATAATAATAATATATATTATAGTGCTAAAGCATAATTTTTTTTTCTCGCTGGCAAAACGGAGTGGTTATATTATGTAGGTACATTAGGTGTTACCGAAGTGTTCTATAAATTATACATATAGCAAGAGCTCTTCAAAAGTTTCACTGCTTTCGTTTTACGTTCGTCGTTACTGATGTTATGTACATTATTAATGTATACCTATATATACTCACGGCGGCACTCAAATTCGACGTCCGTTTTTATTTTTTCTTCGCCCGACGCAAGCGTTCTGCGTCATAGCCGGAAATGTATATTTCGTGAATGCTATATCCACCCGGATGTACTTCGCACCTTAGCGGTCGGTGTATGCAGTGTATATGCGTACAATATTGTGCGGTGGGTGAACATGGGCGGTAAACAGCGGCTCTACAAAGGCCGTTTTGTTGTTTTTAGGCACGTCCGGCGTGAAATTGACGCACGTCGCCGGTCAGACGCCTTTCCTCGGCAGTCACGCTCGCTGCTAAAAAAGTACCTACGCACAGCGCCGTTCGATTCGCCTGCCGTTTACGTGCCCGCGTTTTTTGCGCAACACGACCGTAAAATACTATCAACAATTTACGTGAAAATAATTGTCAACATAGTACGTTTGAAACGCATTTATGATAACAAGTTAAGCGCAAAAAAGTGTGAAAATAAAAATAAATAAACAGCGTTGTAGGAAAAATAAAAAAATGGGAAGAAAACTCAATAAAAATTAAAGTGTGTACCGAAATATGGGGGAAAAGAAAAACCCATACATTGAATAATTATTTATAAATATAAAAAAAAAATACCCCGAAAAATAAATATTACGATTAGGTAATATCTGAGATAAAAATGGATCAACTTACAAGTACGAATAACAGTATCATACTAAAAATAGTACTTATATAAAAGTACAAATATATTATTATAACTTTTGAATATTATTGCGAGCATCGATGCGGTGTCTTCTGAGTAATCATAATATAGGCTCAGACTGTTCTGAGTTATAGGCGACCAGACGTGCTCATAAATTGTAGGGAAATATATATAATCCATTCAAACGTGCCAATAATACATATATGTAGTTGAATATTAAGCCCAAAGTTGTACCTTTACGGATTTACGCCCTAAAGTGTTGTGTTTTGCGGGAAAATGCCCCCAAAAGTATTCACCCCGGTTAAGACTCTATACATATTCGACACACACACACACTTCATGGTCCTCGACAATACTTATTGTTTCTTTATGTTCCTACACGCTCATACAATAGGTACCCCGTACGCTCGATACACAATATAATAAACTAAAAGTCGCTCCGTACTCGTAACTATATATATTATGGCTGTTTTGCCATTCGGCGTTATTCGATACATAAATCGTTTCAAAAACGGTACCGATCGACGACGAGTGATACACGTCGCACGTGTAATAATATCAATCAGACAAGAATATTATTATTGTGATGTACGCAACGATGCTCGATCAATGCGTACAATATTCTACAACCTGCAGCGGCTCCATTTTTACTTTTCGTTCTGGAAAAAAAAGATTATATCAATATATAGGTGCGGCCATGACGGGTCGTCGATGTACAGATTATCTGATTTAGCTTCTCATCTGTTATATTGTCATCGTTGCAGTTCTCGCGAGCATGTCGTCGATTATGTCGGACGTCTGTCCGACCGGGATTATGTGAAGACATCTCGTTGCGATGTCCGCCGATACTGCGACGGCGGCCTCACATAATATAATAATATATAATTCTACGAACGAAGGGGTGGTGATGAATTAACTTCAAAACGATTATTTGTCGCTTTCATGTCGATGCGCACATATCATATACATGAGTACCTACGTGACGGTATCGTGTCACAGGGGTGGCCAAACAGCGACTCAATAGAGTTTTATCGTGAGATGTAGAACATGTTTACCAGTAGACAGGTATATAGCTATTATATGGAGACAAAAATATCATCCCATACAAAATTTAATCCGAAGTAATTGTACCTTATTATAATTTTTATATTGTTTCGCATTTTACACATTTAATATCTTATCCATGACAATTGAGAACCTTTTTTTTTTCTGCTCTTCTTACATAATATGTGTCGTAATACTGTGGCGCGGTGAGGACGCTGCTCTCTGACCGCTGGCTTCCCCCGGTAATATCATACTGCAGTGCCCCAGACAGAAATTTAATATGGCGAGGGGGAGGGCTATCATAATAATTACATATTATAAAGATACTCAAAAATATTGTAAGAGGGTGGGGGGGTTGAACCCTCCGTGCCTGTCATGCCACGAGAACATTGCAGGAACTCAGAATTGAAAATCAATTCGTGAAATATATGTGATTATTGCACTCGCACAACTGCCACCTCCATCGCACACCATGTCTGCGATATATCTATCTGTATATAAGTCGACTGCAATTTCCTATACCACCCGATTTGGGTCCATCGATATCCGTTAAAGTATAGTGCTTGGCTTACGCGCAAGTAGATATATATTCATAATATATAGGTAGGTAGATATATAGATAGACCTCTAAATAATGTTATTTATATAAGCGACGGGTTTGGCCACGACAAGAATATTGTGTGCACGTGGTACATCAGTGGGGTGGCGCACGCGTAAAAAAAAATTAAAAAGTACAACCCGAGAGCTGCAGAAACGGTATAGGTATACCTAGTGCACTATATACATACACAATACATATACCTATTGTGTGTACATAGTAGGCAAATATCTATTTAATATGCATATATATATATATACGATGTACGTGTCTGTGTGGGTATATAGGACACGTGCTATTCGCATATATATTCTTTAACGTACACACAAACAAAAAACAAACATACACCGTATTTGTGTGTGTAGGTTTATATTATATAAATATAATATATATAGGGGCCTTTGCGATCACGACGTATCATATATATATATATATATATATATATATATATGCGCAAACACAGCCGATTATATATTATATGACGTTGTGTATGTATATACAGCGCGCCGCCGATTCCCCGGGACCCGGATGTGTGCGGGAGCGCCGGCAGTGGCGGCGGCAGAACGGAAATTATGTCCAACGCCGGGTTTCCGGGACTCGGACCTTTGGTCGTCGCGCCGCTCGCGCTCGTGTGCTTAGCGTGTGCGCCCGTACGCGCAGTCGCGCTAGTGTGGGTGTGGGTGTGGGTGTTTGTGTGTGTGTGTGTGTGTGTGTGTGTGTCGATAAACATTTCAAGGGGTCTTCCCCGCCGCACCCCTGCTGCCCGGTGGCCGCTCAAGTGTGTATACAGTACACACACACATATATATATATATATGTGTATATATATACGGACGCCTCCTCCGACGAGCGGCGGCGGCCGAGTCCTCTCCGGATAATATATGGTCTTCGAAATCCGGTTCGCCGGGTCCGAGAGCAGTCCGAAGTCCGGAGACTCGGAGTCCCGTCGCCGCCGTATTGCGTATATACACACACACACACACACACACACACCCACACCCACCCACACACTTTACAACACACACATATATATGTCGTTTTCATTTGCGGGATGGTTTCGCTGCCGCCGTTCTTTTCGCTCTCGCGACCCCCCCGTCCGCCGACGCTACACCGCGTGCGGTGCCCGACGTCACGACGCGGGGGCAAAACGTGTCGAGTCACATTTTTTTTTTTCGTTTTCCTTCAGTTTATCCATTTTCTTCGACATTATATCTCTCTATTGTGTACATACAAGCTTTGTATATTTTGTTTTCCACGATGTAATACATATAATTGCTATGGCAACCATAAAATAAATAAACAAATACTATTATAAATTTAATAATTTTCGCGGGGGCGAAACCCACGTGGGGTTGTTACGACGAGGGCACACAGTGTCAGTGAGCGGGGCTAGCTGCTGGGGGACAAATCCCCCTATTCAAAAAATGATATTATTATAATGTTATATATTATTTTTGTGAGCCCACAGCACTCCGTCTGCGCCGCCGGCACGTCTGCACACACGCACTCATCGGCATGGTAGCATGGTACTGACACTGTGTTTGATATTACCATATTATTCGCTTTGTATACACGTGAATAGATAATCGAAGTTAATGATATTGGTTTTTCTCTTCTCCTCGTCACGTTTTTTTTTTTTAAATATAATATACGCAGGCCCGCAACATCGATGATGACTGTGGCGAAGAAATGTTCGAACTGAAACGAGGAAAATTCACCGCAACTGCTGTGTACAGCATTTCTAAGGGTATAGTTATCGGTGCAACGATGACGTGCTGCAGCAGTGCACCTCGAGGCTCAATGTGGTGCTGCAGTCACCGCGCATCGTTACATCCTAATCATATTATATAACAGGTAATCGGTCGATTAATGTGCTCGGCGCATAATATGATAATAATATATAATGTATATTGAAACGTATCACGTTCTCTCCGTCTCGTGTATCGTATATCGGCATAGGGGAGGCGGCGGCGGACGTGAAAAAGCGGTGAAAAAAATAAACCCCTCTCGGAAAACACCAATTCTTACACGCCGGTTATGCGTACGCACACAAACACACATAAATATACGTACAAAGGTGCACGCACACGGTAATAATATTATAAGCGCGCGTGTCTGTCTCATAAAATATGTATACCACCTACCTGTATGTGTATATATGTGCACACCAATAATAAATACACACATATGGTATTGTAAAATATATTATGCACGTGTTGTGCACGTCGTAGTACTCGGATATTAATAAAAATGAAAAAAACGGAGACGAACGACGGGGGAGAAAACCGCGCACATACGATAATAATAATAATAATAATAATAATAATAATAATAATAATAATATAATATTACATAGGTAGAGGGAGCACCTGTCCGGGGCGCCGACGTCGCGCCGTAGGGGTTAGAGCAGCAGGAGAAGCAGCGGCGGCGGCGGCGGCAGCAGCAGGCGGATAACGTGTCATCGTCGGCGTCCCGATAAGTCGTAATAAGCGCGCGTCGGCAGTGTATTACAATATTGTGAATTAATAATAACAATTATCATCGTCATTATTGGTGCAGTCGCGCGGCCGGTCGGTCGATTGACGTGGCGCGCGGTCTGCCACGTCGGCGGCGGCGGCGGTCGCGTCGTCGTTATTATATTTTCATATCGGAAATCGCGAATAATTATAATAATAACAACGATTACGGACCCCCGGACGCGCGCGCGGCGCCGTCATAATCCGTCTCCGCACCGTGCACGCGCATAATAACTGCGGCGCGATATCATGAATATTGTTATTGTGTTGCCGCGAGCGTGTGTGTGTGTGTGTGTGTGTGTGTGTGTATACAATATCATATACTGTGTCATGTAATATGCGCGGACGACGTCCGTTAAAACGGTTTGGCGCGTGTCTAATTTTTTTCTTCTTCGTTTTTCATAATAATAATAATATATAATATACGTGTGAATGCGGCGGTGCACCATTTATCGACGCGTCACCGCCGCCGCCGCCCGCCGCGGTTCGTCCCACTGCCGCCGACCCTTCGCGGCCACCAACCCTCCTCCGCCGAGGCCTATAATATGTGCGTACCGTCGCGCCGGCCGCTCGGTTTTTCCCATACGATATTATTGTTATTATCGTCATCGTATTACATATGTACGGATACTATTTTCCGCCGCCGCCGCCGCCGCCACTCGCTCTTGCACATGCACGCCGTCCTTTCTGCTGCACCTAACCAATGCGTTATAATATTTCGCCAATCGCTCAATCCGAGCACTGCACTCGTGGCTCCGCGTGACTCTCGCCCGATGTTATTTTTCTCTTCGTCTCGGCGTATTTTTATATTGATAATATCCTCCCCTCGGGCGCCCGTTAACACACTGCATATTATATATGCCGACGACCTCTGCACTAGCGTACACATACGCGATATTACAAAAACCGAGCTGCGAGTATACGCGATATGTGTGTTCAGAGCAAAGCCGTTCGTATATATATATATATATATATATATCATATACAGCGAAATACATTTTTCTCCATTAACTTTTGCCTTGGCATGCACATATATACACACATACTATACATATACACGAACGCGAGTTGTGCGGAGATTATATATTTATATATATATAATGTACGGTGCGCGCGCAAGCTCCGACGCAGACCCCCTCCCTCCCCCCTTGCAGCTCCATCGCCCGCCAGCCCATCGACGGGGTACACGACTGGGGAATTCACGAGTATATATATATATATATATGCGGACCCTGAACCGGCGGGGAAAAGAGTGCGCCGCCGCCGCTGAGGCGATGCGAAAATTCTTTGTGCGCCGCGCGTGGAGGGCAAGCTGCAAGACAAATGAGAGTTTTGGGGGCCACGTATATATATATCGCGAAGCGAGGGGGGGGGTGTGGGGAAGAAGGGGGACGACCGTAGTTTTCGGCAGTGAGCTTATATATATCGTATGCTCACGAATCGCGAGCGCACACATACAATCAAACACCCACACGCACACACACAAGTACAAACGAAGCGCACGAACTTTTATTTTACCACTTTTAGTCTGTGTGTGTGTGTGTGTGTTGCCATTTTATGCGAACTATAATATATATATACGCACACACACACACACACACACACACGTAAACGGGTGGTGGATGAATGGTAACAGCAGCGGCGGCGGCGTCGAGCAGTATATATATTATGTATGTGTGCACGAGTGTGTGTGTGTGTGTGTGTGTGCGTGCGCCCGCGCGCTCGCGTACAGTCGACGGCGGCGGCGGTGCGGGGCAGAGTCGGGATTTCACGGCGCCAGGACGCGGCGCGCACGGGCGAGGCGGCGGTGGCGGGCGGACGACGGCTCCGGCTCAGGACGTCCATCATTTGTCAACGTCCACGACACGGGTACACGCCCCGTGCCGCCCGGCCGCGTCGCCATGGATACGCGCGCGCGGCGGCGGCGGTCGTCTCCGC